>NW_028324178.1:0-2500 GCF_054372755.1 Phalangium opilio
AATTCTACTTAAATAATCCCCTGAAATGCCATTTGTGCAAGGAAATCGGGCATCAACAGCATACTTGCCCTACCTTTACAATGCCACTTCCAGGCCAGGGTGAAGGCCAGGGTGATGTGGAAACTCGCGATAACATTGTCGATGCCGTGGCTTCTACGTCAATGGACGTTGACACTAACCTTACTCATGCTGATGTTCAAACTGATCGCTTGGCAGATCTTGCCACGAAAGCTTCCTCGCTTGAGACCCCTGACGGTTTGGCTGAAACGGTGGTCTCTGATCACCCTGACAAGAGTCTGGCTGAGAATAATACGGCCTTTCAAACTGTGACCCCCCGTCGTAAAAGAAAGAAGTCGCGTCAAGCTTCTACCACACCGCCTGCTCCTGACAAAAGCTCTATGCCGCCACCTTCCCTCGTGCCCCAGAAAATTACTCGGCGCTCGGCTGATAAATTTTATTATGACGGGTCTTCAAATACCTGGACTGACACTGAAGGTCAGCTGACGCCCCTCGTTGACCTAGACACTCTAAACAATTTCATGCTTAAGGCCTTAGCCGGCACTGCGCTGGACAAACGGCGCCTAATAGAAAGCTTCATTAAAAATGGCGAGGAAGCTTCCACCCTTGCCAGACAAGTGACTATTTTGGCCTTTACTGACCCTACGATCTCGTCGATTTCCGATACGCGTGCAAGACATCGCGCGCGGCAACGTTACGTGTACGTTTCTAAGGAAATTCGTCGACTTTACTCCACGGTCTCGTCGGATCAATCCGGAACTGATAATTATGACTCGCAAGTCTAACCTTATGGTTTTTTATTTTTATTATTGTTTAATGTCTTTTTTTTTCACATTATACCCAGTTATGTTAAGTGTTTTAACTGTAAATGTTAGGGGCATGGGCACTAAAATTAATTGCGTAAGGGCTTTGAACTTTATTGCAAAACAGCGTCCGGCTGTAGTTTGTATTCAAGAAACTTACGTCTCCCCAGCTTTTGCGCGTACTTTCATTTGGACTAGGTCCCAGTATAAATTTTTTCACGCTCACTCGGCTCAAACTCAAGGTTCGGGGGTAGCTGTCGGTGTTTCGCGAGAATTAGCCTCTAAGGTTGTTTTTCATGACCTCTTTGCGAGTAACTGCGTTTACGTACGCTTACTTGAGCAGCACGTAAACTCGCCAGATACTAACACGCACATCTTCTCTGTTCACGTACCACCGACGGATAACTCCTCTGCTGCAGAGCTGTTTAATTTTATCGCGCGTATCCTAGATCAAGCCGGGGACTCAGATAAAGTTATTCTTGCCGGAGATTTTAATTGCACTCTCGACCCTTCACTCGATCGCCAAGACTGCGCCGAACGCCGTACCCCCGTTTGCGCTGCACTTCGCGACCTGGTCGACAGGTTTGACCTCAAAGACGTTTTTAGATCAGTTAACCCTCATCTTTTAGCATTTACCTGGCGTTCCCTCAACCATGGCAAACTTTTGGCTGCCCGTTTAGATCGCATTTATGTCTCGGATAACACCCGTTTACGCTACGCCCGGCATATTAAAACGCACTTCTCTGATCATGATGGTGTTTTCTGCGATTTCTTCCCGGAATCTCCGACGCCTCGTCGGCCGCCTTACTGGCGTTTTAACACCTTACTTCTAGATGACCCTCGTTTTATTTCGGAAATGCAGGCTCACCTCACCACCTTCATTTCCCAGAAACCGAACAATATTTCAGCTGGTGATTGGTGGATTAACCACCTAAAACCGCTTATAAAGTCCTTCAGCGTCAGTTCCTGGCATGCACTTAAGAGCAAGGAGAATGCGCGCGTTTCCACCCTTGAACGCCTACTCTCTACTTGCCCAGCTAACTCCCTTCTTCACGCAACCTACTCTGAAGAACTCAGAGAGCTTCAACTTGTTGAAGCTCGCCAGTGCCTCAAACGAGCGCGTTCTGAACATTTTACGTCCATTGACACTCCATCTAAGCTCTTCTTCAATTTAGAACAGAAGGCTTTCTCCTCGAACTTGATTCACGGACTCTACGGACCCGGTCGCGTGCTATGCACTGATCCGACCGAGGTTCGAAACCTTGCGACAACTTTCTACGAAAACCTATACTCAGCTGACTCCAATCTAAACATCTCTCCTTCCCCACTGTTTGACGGCTTACCAACCCTCACCAGTGACCAGGCTCAAATTTTTGAGGCAGATTTTACTTCGCCTGAGCTTTTCACAGCTACTAAATCTTTGTCTCGAGGGAAGGCTCCTGGACTCGATGGTCTCCCAGTTGAGTTCTATCTCACCTTCTGGAACATCCTAGGTCCTCATATGCTTAATGCCTTTAAGGACTTTTTACAACACCCCAATTCTTTAAGACGTTTCACAGAATCTGTCGTCAGTTTAATCCCTAAGCACGGTGATCTGCTTGATTTGAAAAACTGGAGGCCTGTCTCGTTAACTAATGCCGATTATAAGATTTACTCTAAGATACTTGCGCTTAGAGTGA